>NW_024582157.1:222500-227500 GCF_018492685.1 Alosa sapidissima | reverse complement strand
TGCACAGCTCTCAAATGCCCCGACTGCCGCCGCGCAGACATTAGATGCACGTGCCGCACGTCGGAGAATGAGGATGACGGGGAAGAGTGCGAGAGTGTGGCGGCAGCGGAGGCGAGGCTCTACCAGGATGAGGAGGATGAGGCTCTACCACTGCTGCCTATGGGCAGCCCCAGCACCGAGGAGGAGGACATCCCTTGCGCCCAGCCTCAGAGAGAGCCGGCACCCTCCCCATTGTCGGAGAACTTAGACCTCAACTTTGAGACGCTGATGGGGAGTGAGGATGCCGGTCGCAATTCAGAGACAGAGGAGGCTGAATGCGCAGGGAAGGGGCAGTTGGAGGAACATGAAGACATGGATACCGATTTAAGCCAGAAAGAAGACAGGAAAAGATTAAGAGACGCTGAAGAAGAGGGTGGGTTTTTAACTAAGTTATTATCTTTTAAACAACCCCGAGTAAAACAAAAGCAGACGCAGTTGAACATAAAAGGGGTTTTAGAGGACCAGGAAAAGAGGAGAAAAAAGAAATTGCATGTACGCTTAGGAGGAGAGGAGAAAGAAAATACTTAAATGATGGGTTTTAATTATGTATTGTTTTTATTTCTATTTATTTTTTTAATGGGCTGGGATTTTATTTCCATTAATATGAGAGGGGGTGTAAATCCAACAAAATTAGAGAAACTAATAAAGGTGACTGAAAAAAATCAAATTATTTTATTACAAGAAACAAATTGGACTAATGATATTGGAGAGGGTTTTAGGAAAAGATGGGATGGTGAAGTGTTCTACAATGTTAGCAGAAAGCAAGGCAGAGGTTTAGCTGTTTTAATTAAAAGAGAAACATGTGGGGCAGTGAAAGAAATATATAGTGACAATGAGGGGAAGATTTTAACTTTACAAATTGAAAAAGAAAATGAAAAAGTTACTATATGTAATATACATGCACCAAATGAAGAATTGGAAAAAGAAGAGTTTTTTAAAAGGTTGAATGTTTTAATTGAAGGGTGGGAAAATGTTGTTGTTATGGGTGATTTTAATACTGTGCTGAAAAGGGAGGACATAAATGAACAAATGGTCTATAGAACTGATAAAGGGAGAAGAGAGTTGGAGAACCTAATGATAAAACATAACCTGCAAGATGTCTGGAGAGCAAGAAATAAAGATGTTAGAAAATATAGTAGAATGCAAATTGTAATGGATAAAATAAAACAAAGTAGAATAGATATGTGTTTAGTGAAAAATGAATGGGAGGGGGAGGTGAAAAAAGTGTTTTATAAGAAATGTTATTTTAGTGATCATGATTTTATGGAATTGCAACTGGATTTTAATAAAGTGGAAAGAGGGCCTGGAGTTTGGATTTTAAATACAGAGGTTTTAAATAATAACATGTATAAAATGGAGGTGCAGGAACTTATCATAAAGAAGAAGGAAGAAATGTGTATGTACAAAGGATGTTTAAGAATATGGTGGGATAATCTAAAATATGAGATAAAGAAATACACATTAACATTCTGTAAAAAAGCAAGACGAGACAAAAGAATAAGAGAATTCTCACTGAAAAAAGAATTAGAACAAGAACTGGAAAAAGTAGATGAAAAGAGAGAGGATGTAAATAAAATAATGGAGTTGCAGGAAGAACTAAATAAATTTGAGGAAGAAAAGCTAAAAGGTGCAATGATTAGGAGTAGAGCAAAATATATGGTAGAGGGAGAAAAATGTACAAAGTTTTTCTTTAATCTGGAAAAAAGCAGACAAAAATCTGAAGAAATTAGAGGAATCAAAGATAAAGAAGGGAACAGAATAACAGATAAAGAAAGGATTTTAAAAGAAATTCATAACTTTTATGAGGCTTTATTCAAAAAACAAGGAATAGAGAAAGAAGCCAAGGAGTTTTTATTAAGTAAAATTCAAAGAAAAGTGAGTGAAGATGATAGAGAAATGTGTAACAAAAGTATATCTGTAAATGAAATAGAAAATGCAATAGCTGAAATGAAGAATGGTAGAAGCCCAGGCTTAGATGGTTTACCGTGTGAATTTTACAAGTGTTTTAAAGGTGTTTTAATGCCCATTTTAACACAGGTTTTTGAAGAGTGCTGGAAAGATGGTGGTCTAAGTCCTTCTATGAAAAAAGGTGTGATAAAAATAATCTATAAAAGAAAAGGAGACAAAGAAGATCTTAAGAATTTTAGACCCATAAGCCTTTTAAACTGTGATTATAAGATTTTAGCAAAAGTCATGGCTAACAGGCTGAAGAGGGTCTTGCCCACAATCATTGAAACCAATCAAGCATATGCAGTACTGGGTAGAGACATCTCAGACAATGTAAACAGTATAAGAGACAAGATTTGGTTTTTAGAAAAGAAAAAACATAGTGGCTTCGTTGTAAGTATTGATTTGGAGAAAGCGTTTGATAGAGTGGAGCATGACTTTTTATTTGCTGTTTTAGAAAAATTTAATTTTGGAGAAGATTTTATCAAATGTCTGAGATGTCTCTACTCAGATGCGATGAGTTGTGTGAAGTGTAATGGTTTTTTAACGGACTTTGTTTTTTTATCAAGATCAATCAGACAGGGTTGCCCACTGTCAGCACTTTTATACAGTTTAGTTGCGGAGCCCTTAGGCTTGGCAATTAGTGCTGACAGTGGGATAAGGGGAATAGGCGTTGACTGTGAAGATCTTAAAGAAGTTAAAATATATCAGTATGCTGACGATACAACTCTGGTTTTAAAAGATGAAGAAAGTATTTTTAGAGCAATGGAGGTTTTAGAGATTTATTGTAAAGGTTCGGGCGCTCGAATGAATGTGGGCAAGACGGAGTACATGAGGATTGGAGAGGATAGTGTGCTTCTGAGGACGTTACCTTTTCAGGAAGTTAGAGATAGTTTGAAAATTCTGGGGGTCAGAGTAGGGACAAATGAAAGACTAACAACAGGAAAAATGTGGGAGGAGATAATCGGGAATATGAAAGGAAAATTGGCTTTTTGGAAGAGAAGGGATCTGACTCTTAAGGGAAAAATTTTGGTAATCAATACCCTTTTTTTATCAAAAATCTGGTACGTCCTCGGCTCTGTCAGCCTGCCATTTCCAGTTTTAAGGGTTTTTAAAAGTATGGTTTTAAATTTTATTTGGGACGGTAAACCTTCTAAAATAAGTTATGACACACTGATTGGGAAGGTGGAGGAGGGTGGTCTGGGATTGCTTGACCCTTTTATTAGACTGAAGGCCCTCAGAATTAAAGCAGTAAAGCATTTTATGGGGATGGATAAAGAATGGGCCAAAACAATGATGTTTTTTATTGATAATATTTTTAAGATGGGGCCTTCAGTTTTTTTTATGAAAACAAAGGAATATATGACCATCGGCATCCCAGATTTTTATAGGGAAGTTTTAAGGGCCTGGGGGGATTTTTTAGAGTGTGTTAAAATAGAGGTTGAAGGGAGAGAGCATTTTTTAAACCAACCATTGTTTTTAAACCCTAATCTAATGAGTAAAAACAGAGATTTTTATTTCAAAAGCTGGTTCGAAGCGGGTTTTAGGAAAATTAGAGATATTTTTTATGAAATAAAACCAGGGCTTCTACCATTCCAGGGTTTTATAGATGAGTTAAAAAGAAATGACGAACATTATGAAGTGGAAAAAATAAAAAAAGAACTGGAAAAAATCAAAGGTGTAATCCCAGAGAGGTGGTGGAAAACGATAGAGGGTGAAGTGAAAGGGAGAGCAGAGAGATTGTCAATATGTTTTAAAGATAATGACAACACGTTGGAGTCTGGTACACTGAGAAGATTTTATTCATGTTTTAGGGAAAAAGCTTTTATTTCTCCAAAAGCAAATAATTATTGGAAAACCCTCTACCCAGAGATAGAAACAAAAAACATATGGGAAAACATTAGAATAGTTTTTAAATGTCCGCTTTTAGAAAACTTTGACTTTCTTTTAGCACACAATTGCATTTTTAACGAAATGAGGTTATTCAAAATGGGGTTAACAGAGGATGAAAAATGTAAAGTGTGTGGAAAAGAAAGGGAGGGTTTAAAACATATGTTTTTTTATTGTGAGGACTTGATTTGTTTTGTTGAAAAGATCCAAAAAATAGTTATTGACTTTGGTGAAGGAAAAGAAAAGGTGTTGGATAACTGGGAAATGATGTTTTTATTTGGGATCCCAAATGAAGAAAGGAAAAGAAAGAACCAGGCAGTGAACATCGTTTTATCAGTGGCTAGGCATACAGTGTGGGTTAGGAGGGCGGTAGCAAAAAAAAGGAAAAGAAAATTGGACATATGCAAATTGTTTGAGGTAAATTTGAAGAAAGTTTTAGATACACTGTATGCCTATTTTATCTTTAATTACGATCTGGATGTTTTTAACCAAATGTTTGTCTTAAACAACTCTTTTACCCATATTACATGGGAAGGCGTTAAACTAGTTTTACCAAAATGTTCTTAATCCATTTGCCTGTTTACTTCTTTTTAAATATGATTCTTATTTATTCACTAAACTTGCTCAACTTTTTATTGAATGATACTAATGTTATGCCTTATCTGTATTCTGTCACTACAAGTTTGTTCACTATTTATGATATTATTTATTACATGCCGCTCATGATATTATATTTCAGCATAATATGTATTTTTAGATATGAATGTTTTTCTATATACTGAGGTGTTTTATTACTGTTCAAGCTGTAGAAACAACAGAATTTTGAATGAAATGTGAATTGTGAATAAAAGTGGGACATGTTGCAGATGTATTGTAAAAATTGAAAATGTTTAATAAATAAAAGAGACAAAAAAAAAAAAAACTCTCGTCTGATCTCGGAAGCTAAGCAGCGTCGGGCCTGGTTAGTACTTGGATGGGAGACCGCCTGGGAATACCAGGTGCTGTAAGCGTTTTGCTTGCTTGTGCAGGCAGAGCGGTTGAGGTGGATGAACGTGTCCGAGTGGTTGAGTAATCGCTTACGGCCATACCACGCTGAGCACGCCCGCTCTCGTCTGATCTCGGAA
>NW_024582157.1:217500-220000 GCF_018492685.1 Alosa sapidissima | reverse complement strand
ACAACAGGTTTAGAGGGTGGTTCTCCTCTTCTCCAGTTCCCCATCCACCACAGTTTTAAAGTGTTCATAGCTGGTGTATGTTACACCTTCGAAGCCAGATGTGGTGGACATATTGGTGGAGGGACAAAAGGTGAAGATTTTCTGGCTGCTTCCAGCCACCTTGTCTTTGGAAGGGGTGTATTTCTTCCGCTGCCCCCCACACTGCGGCACCTTGCAAGCCCCACATGGCTTATTGGACTTGTTGGGCATAACAGGTTTCACTGCGGGAGGACAGGGTGGGAGGACAGGGAGGAAGACTGGGTTGGCAGATGGCAGCAACCTCACTGATGGAGCCTGTGGTTGGGTTGGCAGCACCAGGAGGACAGGTGCTTTTGCCACGGCAGATGGCACGTAGGATGCAGTGGCAGGCTTGGGCTGGATACAGCGGTTTGAAGGCCCTGGTTGACAGTCTGGCTGTGGGTCTTCAAAGTCCAACCTGTAAATATAAAAGAAAAAAAACACACAAGCACAATACTGTGAGTATCATATACAATAATACAGTGTCATACAGTACAGCTCCCAGTGTGCTGTGTGCTCATTGGGAAAAGATATATATAAAAAACTTCATAGCAATACAAATCTGATAAAATCTTTTATAATAAATGAGACTCTTTAGTGGTGAGAACCTTATAAGTATGGGTGTGCATTAACATTTTACTCTACACAAAAAAATAAATGGATAAAGTGAGCGAAGAGCTTACCTCCGCTTTTCCCCACGCCTTTTGCCAGCGACATGGTGAGGCTCCTGGTACTGCACCTGAGGTCTATCTGGTGGTGGCAGTGACGACGGCAGAGCAGGGGCATCAGGCATTGGTTGGCCTGACAGAACATTCCGATGAGTCTTCACTCTTGGCCTGACCGTTGCCCTGAAGTTGGCCATCTTCTCCTCCCTCCTGAAAAAGTTGCTGATGGACTTGACGTTTATGTTGGGCAGCGGGATGGCGAGGCTGCCCACGACCGGGTCGTCCCTCACTCTGTCGGCAATCCTCTTGTACTGGCCTTTGATGGATGAGGTCAGCTTGCTGGGAGACGAGTGGAATTTGCTGCAGGTGGGTCATGACGAGCTGGCCTCTCCACATCTCCCCTCCGGCCTTTTTGGCAGCGGCCTCCGCCTTCACAGGGTCCAGCCAGGTCGGGTCCACCTTCTTGTTAGGGTTGCCTGCCTCAGCCTTGGCAGCTACCGTACACATCATCCGGGCCTCTCCCTGCCTGTACATGGGGATGCGGGGGTACTGGTGCTGCTTCAGATGTAGGTCAAGCTGGGGCTTGGTCGAGAAGCTCTTCCCACACACGTCACAGGCATGCTGTTTAGGGTCGTGAAGCTTCATGTGGCGTGTAAGGTTGGACTTCAGAGTAAACCTCTTGTTGCACACCTCACACTCATAGCTATCATGGCCCTCCATTCTTTCTGGTAATGTAAACACAGGTAATAGGGATCAGTGATGACTGTTCATTTAACTTTCCAACAAGTGACTGTAACAAAACTTTTAAACATGGCTCATTTGCAGTTAGTAGTCATCATATAAATAAGGTCAAAGCAAGAGAGCCATGTTATTTATTTAAACTGGATGACAGGCTTTTATTACATCTCACGGGATGTGTGTGTAAATACTAATCACTGCACATATTAGTTTGATAGTGGTGTACTCATTAACACAGCTTAAAAATCAGGTGTTGTGTTTACACATCCAAAGCATATTTAGACCTCGAATTTCGACTCCACACTGTAGTAACAACATCTACAAAGTCTAAACATGCTAGCCAGATGATCAGATGAGGGCTTAAATACATTTTAGAGACCCTGCAGCCCTCGTAAAAGTAGTAAGCAAAAACAGCCCATTCATTCATCACTTTGTTGTTAGCATGCAAATCGCGGTTGACATGTTTACACTTCTAAAGCATATTTACACATCGAATTGCAACTCCACATTGTTGTAACACCATCTCCATAGTCTTAAGAAGTGGGCTAGAGTTTTCGATCACGTTTTTAATGTAATGTATTTACAGAGATCGTCAGGTCATTACAGTGGCGATTGGTACTTCATTCATTTTCAATGCATTCATGCCAATCGCAGTTGGCATGTTTACACTTCTAAAGCATACTTACACGTCGAATTTCAACTCCAAACTGTTGTAACACCATATCCATGGTCTTAAGAAGTGAGCTAGAGTGTCCGATCACGATTTAAAAGTATTTCCAGAGATCGTCAGATCATTACACTGGCGATTGGTAGAAGCTAGCTCAATCATTCATTTCAATGCATTTAGCTAGCATGCTAATCACGGTCGATATTCGAACAAATCTAAAGCATATTTCAGCTTTACATTTCGAATCCACACAGTAGTAATACATTCTTCAAGGTCCCAACATGTAAAATCAATAGTCTGATCGGATTTTCAACGCATGAGAGAGATCGAACCTAGCTATTTTAATGTAAACAAGCGGTGCTAGCCTAGTTAG
>NW_024582157.1:162500-165000 GCF_018492685.1 Alosa sapidissima | reverse complement strand
AATGTTAGCAGAAAGCAAGGCAGAGGTTTAGCTGTTTTAATTAAAAGAGAAACATGTGGGGCAGTGAAAGAAATATATAGTGACAATGAGGGGAAGATTTTAACTTTACAAATTGAAAAAGAAAATGAAAAAGTTACTATATGTAATATACATGCACCAAATGAAGAATTGGAAAAAGAAGAGTTTTTTAAAAGGTTGAATGTTTTAATTGAAGGGTGGGAAAATGTTGTTGTTATGGGTGATTTTAATACTGTGCTGAAAAGGGAGGACATAAATGAACAAATGGTCTATAGAACTGATAAAGGGAGAAGAGAGTTGGAGAACCTAATGATAAAACATAACCTGCAAGATGTCTGGAGAGCAAGAAATAAAGATGTTAGAAAATATAGTAGAATGCAAATTGTAATGGATAAAATAAAACAAAGTAGAATAGATATGTGTTTAGTGAAAAATGAATGGGAGGGGGAGGTGAAAAAAGTGTTTTATAAGAAATGTTATTTTAGTGATCATGATTTTATGGAATTGCAACTGGATTTTAATAAAGTGGAAAGAGGGCCTGGAGTTTGGATTTTAAATACAGAGGTTTTAAATAATAACATGTATAAAATGGAGGTGCAGGAACTTATCATAAAGAAGAAGGAAGAAATGTGTATGTACAAAGGATGTTTAAGAATATGGTGGGATAATCTAAAATATGAGATAAAGAAATACACATTAACATTCTGTAAAAAAGCAAGACGAGACAAAAGAATAAGAGAATTCTCACTGAAAAAAGAATTAGAACAAGAACTGGAAAAAGTAGATGAAAAGAGAGAGGATGTAAATAAAATAATGGAGTTGCAGGAAGAACTAAATAAATTTGAGGAAGAAAAGCTAAAAGGTGCAATGATTAGGAGTAGAGCAAAATATATGGTAGAGGGAGAAAAATGTACAAAGTTTTTCTTTAATCTGGAAAAAAGCAGACAAAAATCTGAAGAAATTAGAGGAATCAAAGATAAAGAAGGGAACAGAATAACAGATAAAGAAAGGATTTTAAAAGAAATTCATAACTTTTATGAGGCTTTATTCAAAAAACAAGGAATAGAGAAAGAAGCCAAGGAGTTTTTATTAAGTAAAATTCAAAGAAAAGTGAGTGAAGATGATAGAGAAATGTGTAACAAAAGTATATCTGTAAATGAAATAGAAAATGCAATAGCTGAAATGAAGAATGGTAGAAGCCCAGGCTTAGATGGTTTACCGTGTGAATTTTACAAGTGTTTTAAAGGTGTTTTAATGCCCATTTTAACACAGGTTTTTGAAGAGTGCTGGAAAGATGGTGGTCTAAGTCCTTCTATGAAAAAAGGTGTGATAAAAATAATCTATAAAAGAAAAGGAGACAAAGAAGATCTTAAGAATTTTAGACCCATAAGCCTTTTAAACTGTGATTATAAGATTTTAGCAAAAGTCATGGCTAACAGGCTGAAGAGGGTCTTGCCCACAATCATTGAAACCAATCAAGCATATGCAGTACTGGGTAGAGACATCTCAGACAATGTAAACAGTATAAGAGACAAGATTTGGTTTTTAGAAAAGAAAAAACATAGTGGCTTCGTTGTAAGTATTGATTTGGAGAAAGCGTTTGATAGAGTGGAGCATGACTTTTTATTTGCTGTTTTAGAAAAATTTAATTTTGGAGAAGATTTTATCAAATGTCTGAGATGTCTCTACTCAGATGCAATGAGTTGTGTGAAGTGTAATGGTTTTTTAACGGACTTTGTTTTTTTATCAAGATCAATCAGACAGGGTTGCCCACTGTCAGCACTTTTATACAGTTTAGTTGCGGAGCCCTTAGGCTTGGCAATTAGTGCTGACAGTGGGATAAGGGGAATAGGCGTTGACTGTGAAGATCTTAAAGAAGTTAAAATATATCAGTATGCTGACGATACAACTCTGGTTTTAAAAGATGAAGAAAGTATTTTTAGAGCAATGGAGGTTTTAGAGATTTATTGTAAAGGTTCGGGCGCTCTAATGAATGTGGGCAAGACGGAGTACATGAGGATTGGAGAGGATAGTGTGCTTCTGAGGACGTTACCTTTTCAGGAAGTTAGAGATAGTTTGAAAATTCTGGGGGTCAGAGTAGGGACAAATGAAAGACTAACAACAGGAAAAATGTGGGAGGAGATAATCGGGAATATGAAAGGAAAATTGGCTTTTTGGAAGAGAAGGGATCTGACTCTTAAGGGAAAAATTTTGGTAATCAATACCCTTTTTTTATCAAAAATCTGGTACGTCCTCGGCTCTGTCAGCCTGCCATTTCCAGTTTTAAGGGTTTTTAAAAGTATGGTTTTAAATTTTATTTGGGACGGTAAACCATCTAAAATAAGTTATGACACACTGATTGGGAAGGTGGAGGAGGGTGGTCTGGGATTGCTTGACCCTTTTATTAGACTGAAGGCCCTCAGAATTAAAGCAGTAAAGCATTTTATGGGGATGGATAAAGAATGGGCCAAAACAATGATGT
>NW_024582157.1:30000-35000 GCF_018492685.1 Alosa sapidissima | reverse complement strand
AGCTAAGCAGCGTCGGGCCTGGTTAGTACTTGGATGGGAGACCGCCTGGGAATACCAGGTGCTGTAAGCGTTTTGCTTGCTTGTGCAGGCAGAGCGGTTGAGGTGGATGAACGTGTCCGAGTGGTTGAGTAATCGCTTGCGGCCATACCACGCTGAGCACGCCCACAATCTGTGAGTTTGCAACGTGAGAGACTGGCTGCAGTAGAGGGAGATATGCTCCTTCATTGTTCGTTTAAATTCAAAGGTTTATTTTCAGTTATTTAATTTAGTGAAGTTGAAGTTTTAGTTTTTTGTAGGTTTTGAGACAGCAAGCCCAGCAGTGCTTCTTTTGCTGCTGGGTGAGCACATGGATCAAACAAATCCGCGACGGCGTTTGACGCCAGCCGAAGGACTATTACAAGTGAAAGGACTAAAGGATATGGAAAAAAACAAAGAAATGGACAAGGGAAAGGATTTAAGACCTCGGAACGATAATAAGGATTTGGATAAAGGAACATCGGATGAATTGTTTGACGCAAATAAGACAACAAACGATATGAACAATGATATTGATGATGGAATGATTGAAGACGACGGATTTACTGTGGTGGATAGAGGGAGAAAGAAGGCAAGTCAACGTGTGAGTGACAAAGTAAATGGCAGAGAACATGTTTTGAATGATAATGAAGATGAACAAAGGGATAATGTGACAGAAGATGCTAACATGAAGGCAAAAGCTAAAAGCAACGCTGAAAGGAGTATAAAGGAAGCAAGAGAAAGACACCGAGTGGAATACAAAAGAGAATGGACGGTCATAGTTGAAACAGAGAATATATGTGGACTGAATGTAATGACTTTAATAAAAGCAATTGAAGCAGTGGTTGGTCATGGAGCTCTGTTGGCTCTTAGACCGAAACAAGACAAGCAACATGAGGCAACAATGATTTCAGAAAAGGCCTGTGAGGAGTTGGAGGATGGACTGTTGTATGAGGGGGAAAGAGTGGGGGTTAAAAGACTGCATAAATCAGAGGTGCTGGTCTCTTTCCTTCACCTACCCCCAGATGTAACGGACATGGCTATTTTGAACAGACTTGCCAGGTGGGGGGTCCTTCCAATTCTGCCAGTCAGGAGGCGCTATTACCCGGGCACAAATGTGGCGGATGGAACGCGCTTTCTAAAAGTGAGGTTCCCAAAGGAGGTAGTGTCATTGCCCTACAGCGCAAGATTTGAGACAGAAGACGGCCCACAGTACTGCAGAGTGATTCATGACAGGCAGGTTAAAATATGTCGTTTCTGCATGAGTCCAGGACATGTGTTGAGGGACTGCCCTGGCTTTGCATGCAGGGAGTGTTTGCAGCAAGGACACTATGCCCGGGAATGTGATGCAGTAAAGTGTCCAGACTGCAGAAGGGCAATGATTCGATGTGTCTGCGTATCTTCTGTCAGTAGTGGGGAGGTGGATGAACAAAGGCTGGAAGAAGAGAGCACCGGTCAGCAAGAGATGGAGGAGGAGAGAGAATCTCCTGAGTCCCTTCTGGAGGAAGAGAATAAGAGTGAGTGCAACGCAGACATGGAGTTGCCCTGTGGCCAGCCGCTGACAGAACCGGTGTCCTCCCCAGGGAGCACTGACATGGTGGGGGTGGAGGTCGGTAGCGTGGAGCTGGCGGAGGACACCGGTGAACTTGGACTAGTGGACACCGTGCCTGTGGGGGGATCGGGACAAAAAAGAAAAGAGCCGGACCAGCCAGAAAAAGAGGAAGAAATAATACAAAATCATGAAGAAGCAGAGGTGAAGGAACTGGGTGAATGTGTAGAAAATGAAGAACAGATTTTGAAAAACCAACTGAAGAAAAAAAAGAAAAAAAAGTTAACGTATGTTAATTTAGAAAGTGCGTTAAAGAAGCAGGAAAGCAGGAGAGGTATGGCAGCAAATCCTAAGTGAGTTTGAAAAGGACAATAGTGATAATGAAAGGGACAAATTATTTATTGGGGGTGTTTTTATTTATTTATTCTTATTTATTGTTCTAATGGGGTGGGGTTTTACTTCTATCAATTTAAGAGGTGGTGTTAATCCAGAAAAGATAAACAGAATGATAATGGAAACAGAAAAAAGTGATATTGTACTGTTGCAAGAAACAAACTGGACAGATGATATAGGAGAAAGTGTTAAGAGAAGATGGGATGGGGAACTTTTTTATAATAATAGTGTTAACAAGGGAAGAGGAGTTGCATTCATGGTGAAAAGAAATGTGTGTGATAAGATAACTGAAATGTATAACGATAAGGAGGGGAAGGTGTTAATCTTATGTTTTGAAAAAGATAATGAAAAAGTTATAATGTGCAATATCCATGCTCCAAATGAGGACTCAGAGAGAGTTATTTTTTTTAAACATCTGGGGGTTTTAATGGAGAAATGGGCTGATATGTTTGTTATGGGGGATTTTAATACTGTTTTAGGACAAGAAGATGTTGGAGAATGTATGGTGTTTGGGGCTGATAGAGGGAGAACTGAGCTAAAAGATGTAATGGGAAAATATGATTTAATTGATGCATGGAGAGAAAGAAACATGGGTAAAAGAGACTACAGCAGAATACAAGTAGTTAAAGACACAGTGAAACAAAGCAGAATTGATTTTATTTTGATGAAAAAAACAAGTGTTAGCATATGTTAAAAGACTATACTATAAAAGGTGTAGTTTTAGTGACCATAATTATGTGATTTTACAAATGGATTTTAATGAAATAGAAAGGGGACCTGGGTTATGGCACTTAAATACTGAAGTATTAAAGGATCATTTTTATAGAATGGAGATGGAAAGTTTAATATTAGGCAGTCTTGGTGAAATTAATTTATACAATAATTGTGTAGGAGTATGGTGGGACAATTTGAAATATGAAATCAAAAAATATACAATAACTTATTGTAAAAAGATGAGAAAAGAAAAAATCAAGTATGAAAAGACAATTAGAAAGAAATTGGAAGATGAATTGGCAAAGGCAGATGCTGGAAAAGAGAATGTTAATAACATATTAGATTTAGAGGAGAACTTAAGGAAAATAGAAGAAAATAAATGTAAAGGAGCTATGATCAGAAGTAGAGGGAACTATATGGTTGAGGGGGAAAGGTGCACAAGATTCTTCTTTGATTTAGAAAAAAGCAGACAAAAAGCAGAAGAAATTAGAAGCATTAAAAATGAGGAGGGGGGTGTTTTAAATAATAAGGAAGATATTTTAAAGAGGGTATTTATTTTTTATAATAAATTATTTGCTAAAGAAGGTACAGAGGAAGGAGCTGAAGCTTATTTATTAAACCATATTGAGAAGAGAGTGAGTAAAGAGGACAGAGAAATGTGCAATAATGACATCACAAATGGGGAAATTGAATGTGCTTTGGGGGGTATGAAAAATGGCAAGAGCCCTGGCCTTGATGGCTTACCGTGTGAATTTTATAAGGCTTTTAAAACAGTCTTAATCCCTGTTTTAAATATTATTTATCAAGAAGTATGGTCAAAGAGAATCTTAAGTCCGTCAATGACGAAGGGGGTTATTAAAATAATTTATAAGAGAAAAGGTGATAGGGAGAAACTGGAAAATTTTAGACCTATCAGTCTTTTAAACTGCGACTATAAGATTTTAGCAAAGGTATTGGCAAATAGACTGAAGCAGGTTTTGCCCACAGTCATTCAGACCAACCAAGCGTATGCTGTACTGGGTAGGGACATCTCAGACACAATTAATAGCATAAGAGATAAGGTATGGTACATGGATAAAGAAAATAAGAAGGGTTTCATTGTAAATATAGATTTGGAAAAGGCGTTTGACAGGGTGGAACATGATTTTCTTTTTGGTGTTTTAAATAAGTTTAATTTTGGAAACAATTTTATTGGGTGTCTGAGGTGTCTCTACTCAGATGCCAAGAGTTGTGTTAAGGTAAATGGCTTTTTAACTGATTTTATCTATTTAACTAGATCGATCAGGCAGGGATGTCCACTGTCTGCATTACTTTACGCTCTGGTTGCTGAGCCTCTTGGCTTAGCAATTAATGCGGACAGTGGAATCAAAGGTGTCCCAGTTGGAAATTTTAGTGGTTTTAATTCTGAAACGAAAATCTACCAGTATGCCGATGACACAACTCTTGTGCTAAAAGATGAAAAAAGTATAGACATTAGCATGAACATTTTAGACATTTATTGTAAAGGTTCTGGGGCCAGAATGAATATGGGCAAAACCGAGTTCATGAGGTTAGGTGGAGGGGGAGCTTTGTCAAGGGCGCTACCCTTCAAGGAAGTTCAAAATTGCATGAAAATTCTGGGGGTTAGCGTAGGGCCTGATGAGATTTTGACAACTAAGGAAATGTGGGAGGAGACAATAGGCAAAGCAAAACAAAGATTGGCATTTTGGGGGAGGAGGAGTCTCACACTCAGGGGCAAAATTTTAGTGTTGAATTCACTGTTTTTGTCTAAAATATGGTACGTCCTTGGTTCAGTCTGTATGCCAATACCTGTCGCAAATGTTTTTAAACGTTTAGTGATGGATTTTATCTGGCACGGTAAGCCATCTAAGATAAAATATGACACTCTGATCGGGGCAGTGGAGGAGGGAGGCCTGGGACTGCTGGACCCCATCCTAAGGCTGAGGGCCCTAAGAGTGAAAATGGTAAAGAGCTTTCTAGGTGATGAAAATAAAGAATGGAAATCAACAATGAAATACTTTTTAAATAAAGTTTGTGGTAGGGGGTCTTCAGCCTTATGGATGGGGTTGAAGGACAACATGACTGTTGGCATCCCAGAGTTTTATAGGGAAGTTTTAAGGGCGTGGGTAAAATTTAGGGAGAGTTTAAAAATAACTCCAATTGGGAGGGAAGCGATTTTAAATCAACCACTGTTTTTAAATCCAAATTTAAATATTGGATGGGGATTTTATTGGAAGATTTGGTATGAAGCTGGTTTTAAAACGATCAGAGATCTCTTTTATGAGATAAGGCCAGGGCTCTTGCCATTCCAAGCTTTTGTGGATGATCT
>NW_024582157.1:0-12500 GCF_018492685.1 Alosa sapidissima | reverse complement strand
GAAGAGGGATTTTTTTATGAAGGAAAGTGGGTGGGAGTTAAAAGACTGTTTAAATCGGAGATCATGGTATCGTTTCTCCATCTGTCCCCGTATACAACGGACGGAGAGGTGCTGGACAAATTAGCCAAGTGGGGAGTAGAAGCCATCCTCCCGCTGAGACGAAGATTTTACCCGGGCACGGCAATATCGGATGGTACGCGCTTTATTAAGGTGAAATTCCCGAAAGAAGTGGCCTCTTTGCCATACAGTGCGAAGTTCGATACGGCATCGGGGCCAAGATACTGTCGGGTTATTCACGATAAGCAAGTAAAAATCTGTAGACAATGTATGGGGCCAGGGCATGTGTTCAGAAACTGCCCTGAGTTTACTTGTCGAGAGTGCCTGCAACAGGGACATTACGCACGAGAGTGCACAGCTCTCAAATGCCCCGACTGCCGCCGCGCAGACATTAGATGCACGTGCCGCACGTCGGAGAATGAGGATGACGGGGAAGAGTGCGAGAGTGTGGCGGCAGCGGAGGCGAGGCTCTACCAGGATGAGGAGGATGAGGCTCTACCACTGCTGCCTATGGGCAGCCCCAGCACCGAGGAGGAGGACATCCCTTGCGCCCAGCCTCAGAGAGAGCCGGCACCCTCCCCATTGTCGGAGAACTTAGACCTCAACTTTGAGACGCTGATGGGGAGTGAGGATGCCGGTCGCAATTCAGAGACAGAGGAGGCTGAATGCGCAGGGAAGGGGCAGTTGGAGGAACATGAAGACATGGATACCGATTTAAGCCAGAAAGAAGACAGGAAAAGATTAAGAGACGCTGAAGAAGAGGGTGGGTTTTTAACTAAGTTATTATCTTTTAAACAACCCCGAGTAAAACAAAAGCAGACGCAGTTGAACATAAAAGGGGTTTTAGAGGACCAGGAAAAGAGGAGAAAAAAGAAATTGCATGTACGCTTAGGAGGAGAGGAGAAAGAAAATACTTAAATGATGGGTTTTAATTATGTATTGTTTTTATTTCTATTTATTTTTTTAATGGGCTGGGATTTTATTTCCATTAATATGAGAGGGGGTGTAAATCCAACAAAATTAGAGAAACTAATAAAGGTGACTGAAAAAAATCAAATTATTTTATTACAAGAAACAAATTGGACTAATGATATTGGAGAGGGTTTTAGGAAAAGATGGGATGGTGAAGTGTTCTACAATGTTAGCAGAAAGCAAGGCAGAGGTTTAGCTGTTTTAATTAAAAGAGAAACATGTGGGGCAGTGAAAGAAATATATAGTGACAATGAGGGGAAGATTTTAACTTTACAAATTGAAAAAGAAAATGAAAAAGTTACTATATGTAATATACATGCACCAAATGAAGAATTGGAAAAAGAAGAGTTTTTTAAAAGGTTGAATGTTTTAATTGAAGGGTGGGAAAATGTTGTTGTTATGGGTGATTTTAATACTGTGCTGAAAAGGGAGGACATAAATGAACAAATGGTCTATAGAACTGATAAAGGGAGAAGAGAGTTGGAGAACCTAATGATAAAACATAACCTGCAAGATGTCTGGAGAGCAAGAAATAAAGATGTTAGAAAATATAGTAGAATGCAAATTGTAATGGATAAAATAAAACAAAGTAGAATAGATATGTGTTTAGTGAAAAATGAATGGGAGGGGGAGGTGAAAAAAGTGTTTTATAAGAAATGTTATTTTAGTGATCATGATTTTATGGAATTGCAACTGGATTTTAATAAAGTGGAAAGAGGGCCTGGAGTTTGGATTTTAAATACAGAGGTTTTAAATAATAACATGTATAAAATGGAGGTGCAGGAACTTATCATAAAGAAGAAGGAAGAAATGTGTATGTACAAAGGATGTTTAAGAATATGGTGGGATAATCTAAAATATGAGATAAAGAAATACACATTAACATTCTGTAAAAAAGCAAGACGAGACAAAAGAATAAGAGAATTCTCACTGAAAAAAGAATTAGAACAAGAACTGGAAAAAGTAGATGAAAAGAGAGAGGATGTAAATAAAATAATGGAGTTGCAGGAAGAACTAAATAAATTTGAGGAAGAAAAGCTAAAAGGTGCAATGATTAGGAGTAGAGCAAAATATATGGTAGAGGGAGAAAAATGTACAAAGTTTTTCTTTAATCTGGAAAAAAGCAGACAAAAATCTGAAGAAATTAGAGGAATCAAAGATAAAGAAGGGAACAGAATAACAGATAAAGAAAGGATTTTAAAAGAAATTCATAACTTTTATGAGGCTTTATTCAAAAAACAAGGAATAGAGAAAGAAGCCAAGGAGTTTTTATTAAGTAAAATTCAAAGAAAAGTGAGTGAAGATGATAGAGAAATGTGTAACAAAAGTATATCTGTAAATGAAATAGAAAATGCAATAGCTGAAATGAAGAATGGTAGAAGCCCAGGCTTAGATGGTTTACCGTGTGAATTTTACAAGTGTTTTAAAGGTGTTTTAATGCCCATTTTAACACAGGTTTTTGAAGAGTGCTGGAAAGATGGTGGTCTAAGTCCTTCTATGAAAAAAGGTGTGATAAAAATAATCTATAAAAGAAAAGGAGACAAAGAAGATCTTAAGAATTTTAGACCCATAAGCCTTTTAAACTGTGATTATAAGATTTTAGCAAAAGTCATGGCTAACAGGCTGAAGAGGGTCTTGCCCACAATCATTGAAACCAATCAAGCATATGCAGTACTGGGTAGAGACATCTCAGACAATGTAAACAGTATAAGAGACAAGATTTGGTTTTTAGAAAAGAAAAAACATAGTGGCTTCGTTGTAAGTATTGATTTGGAGAAAGCGTTTGATAGAGTGGAGCATGACTTTTTATTTGCTGTTTTAGAAAAATTTAATTTTGGAGAAGATTTTATCAAATGTCTGAGATGTCTCTACTCAGATGCGATGAGTTGTGTGAAGTGTAATGGTTTTTTAACGGACTTTGTTTTTTTATCAAGATCAATCAGACAGGGTTGCCCACTGTCAGCACTTTTATACAGTTTAGTTGCGGAGCCCTTAGGCTTGGCAATTAGTGCTGACAGTGGGATAAGGGGAATAGGCGTTGACTGTGAAGATCTTAAAGAAGTTAAAATATATCAGTATGCTGACGATACAACTCTGGTTTTAAAAGATGAAGAAAGTATTTTTAGAGCAATGGAGGTTTTAGAGATTTATTGTAAAGGTTCGGGCGCTCGAATGAATGTGGGCAAGACGGAGTACATGAGGATTGGAGAGGATAGTGTGCTTCTGAGGACGTTACCTTTTCAGGAAGTTAGAGATAGTTTGAAAATTCTGGGGGTCAGAGTAGGGACAAATGAAAGACTAACAACAGGAAAAATGTGGGAGGAGATAATCGGGAATATGAAAGGAAAATTGGCTTTTTGGAAGAGAAGGGATCTGACTCTTAAGGGAAAAATTTTGGTAATCAATACCCTTTTTTTATCAAAAATCTGGTACGTCCTCGGCTCTGTCAGCCTGCCATTTCCAGTTTTAAGGGTTTTTAAAAGTATGGTTTTAAATTTTATTTGGGACGGTAAACCTTCTAAAATAAGTTATGACACACTGATTGGGAAGGTGGAGGAGGGTGGTCTGGGATTGCTTGACCCTTTTATTAGACTGAAGGCCCTCAGAATTAAAGCAGTAAAGCATTTTATGGGGATGGATAAAGAATGGGCCAAAACAATGATGTTTTTTATTGATAATATTTTTAAGATGGGGCCTTCAGTTTTTTTTATGAAAACAAAGGAATATATGACCATCGGCATCCCAGATTTTTATAGGGAAGTTTTAAGGGCCTGGGGGGATTTTTTAGAGTGTGTTAAAATAGAGGTTGAAGGGAGAGAGCATTTTTTAAACCAACCATTGTTTTTAAACCCTAATCTAATGAGTAAAAACAGAGATTTTTATTTCAAAAGCTGGTTCGAAGCGGGTTTTAGGAAAATTAGAGATATTTTTTATGAAATAAAACCAGGGCTTCTACCATTCCAGGGTTTTATAGATGAGTTAAAAAGAAATGACGAACATTATGAAGTGGAAAAAATAAAAAAAGAACTGGAAAAAATCAAAGGTGTAATCCCAGAGAGGTGGTGGAAAACGATAGAGGGTGAAGTGAAAGGGAGAGCAGAGAGATTGTCAATATGTTTTAAAGATAATGACAACACGTTGGAGTCTGGTACACTGAGAAGATTTTATTCATGTTTTAGGGAAAAAGCTTTTATTTCTCCAAAAGCAAATAATTATTGGAAAACCCTCTACCCAGAGATAGAAACAAAAAACATATGGGAAAACATTAGAATAGTTTTTAAATGTCCGCTTTTAGAAAACTTTGACTTTCTTTTAGCACACAATTGCATTTTTAACGAAATGAGGTTATTCAAAATGGGGTTAACAGAGGATGAAAAATGTAAAGTGTGTGGAAAAGAAAGGGAGGGTTTAAAACATATGTTTTTTTATTGTGAGGACTTGATTTGTTTTGTTGAAAAGATCCAAAAAATAGTTATTGACTTTGGTGAAGGAAAAGAAAAGGTGTTGGATAACTGGGAAATGATGTTTTTATTTGGGATCCCAAATGAAGAAAGGAAAAGAAAGAACCAGGCAGTGAACATCGTTTTATCAGTGGCTAGGCATACAGTGTGGGTTAGGAGGGCGGGTAGCAAAAAAAAGGAAAAGAAAATTGGACATATGCAAATTGTTTGAGGTAAATTTGAAGAAAGTTTTAGATACACTGTATGCCTATTTTATCTTTAATTACGATCTGGATGTTTTTAACCAAATGTTTGTCTTAAACAACTCTTTTACCCATATTACATGGGAAGGCGTTAAACTAGTTTTACCAAAATGTTCTTAATCCATTTGCCTGTTTACTTCTTTTTAAATATGATTCTTATTTATTCACTAAACTTGCTCAACTTTTTATTGAATGATACTAATGTTATGCCTTATCTGTATTCTGTCACTACAAGTTTGTTCACTATTTATGATATTATTTATTACATGCCGCTCATGATATTATATTTCAGCATAATATGTATTTTTAGATATGAATGTTTTTCTATATACTGAGGTGTTTTATTACTGTTCAAGCTGTAGAAACAACAGAATTTTGAATGAAATGTGAATTGTGAATAAAAGTGGGACATGTTGCAGATGTATTGTAAAAATTGAAAATGTTTAATAAATAAAAGAGACAAAAAAAAAAAAAAACTCTCGTCTGATCTCGGAAGCTAAGCAGCGTCGGGCCTGGTTAGTACTTGGATGGGAGACCGCCTGGGAATACCAGGTGCTGTAAGCGTTTTGCTTGCTTGTGCAGGCAGAGCGGTTGAGGTGGATGAACGTGTCCGAGTGGTTGAGTAATCGCTTACGGCCATACCACGCTGAGCACGCCAGCTCTCGTCTGATCTCGGAAGCTAAGCAGCGTCGGGCCTGGTTAGTACTTGGATGGGAGACCGCCTGGGAATACCAGGTGCTGTAAGCGTTTTGCTTGCTTGTGCAGGCAGAGCGGTTGAGGTGGATGAACGCGTCCGAGTGGTTGAGTAATCGCTTACGGCCATACCACGCTGAGCACGCCCGCTCTCGTCTGCTCTCGGAAGCTAAGCAGCGTCGGGCCTGGTTAGTACTTAGATGGGAGACCGCCTGGGAATACCAGGTGCTGTAAGCGTTTTGCTTGCTTGTGCAGGCAGAGCGGTTGAGGTGGATGAACGTGTCCGAGTGGTTGAGTAATCGCTTACGGCCATACCACGCTGGGCACGCCCGCTCTCGTCTGATCTCGGAAGCTAAGCAGCGTCGGCCCTGGTTAGTACTTGGATGGGAGACCGCCTGGGAATACCAGGTGCTGTAAGCGTTTTGCTTGCTTGTGCAGGCAGAGCGGTTGAGGTGGATGAACGTGTCCGAGTGGTTGAGCAATCGCTTACGGCCATACCACGCTGAGCACGCCCGCTCTCGTCTGATCTCGGAAGCTAAGCAGCGTCGGGCCTGGTTAGTACTTGGATGGGAGACCGCCTGGGAATACCAGGTGCTGTAAGCGTTTTGCTTGCTTGTGCAGGCAGAGCGGTTGAGGTGGATGAACGTGTCCGAGTGGTTGAGTAATCGCTTACGGCCATACCACGCTGAGCACGCCCGCTCTCGTCTGATCTCGGAAGCTAAGCAGCGTCGGGCCTGGTTAGTACTTGGATGGGAGACCGCCTGGGAATACCAGGTGCTGTAAGCGTTTTGCTTGCTTGTGCAGGCAGAGCGGTTGAGGTGGATGAACGTGTCCGAGTGGTTGAGTAATCGCTTACGGCCATACCACGCTGAGCACGCCCGCTCTCGTCTGATCTCGGAAGCTAAGCAGCGTCGGGCCTGGTTAGTACTTGGATGGGAGACCGCCTGGGAATACCAGGTGCTGTAAGCGTTTTGCTTGCTTGTGCAGGCAGAGCGGTTGAGGTGGATGAACGTGTCCGAGTGGCTGAGTAATCGCTTACGGCCATACCACGCTGAGCACGCCCGCTCTCGTCTGATCTCGGAAGCTAAGCAGCGTCGGGCCTGGTTAGTACTTGGATGGGAGACCGCCTGGGAATACCAGGTGCTGTAAGCATTTTGCTTGCTTGTGCAGGCAGAGCGGTTGAGGTGGATGAACGTGTCCGAGTGGTTGAGTAATCGCTTACGGCCATACCACGCTGAACACGCCCACTTTTCTGTGTGCTGCGTAGCGTTTGTTGGTGGCTGCAGTGGAGGGAGGAAGGCTCCCTCGAGTTTTCGTTTTTTTCTTATTTTTTTTGAAAGTTTTTGTTTTTTTCATAGGTTAGTTTTTTTCTAAATTTATATTTTGGGTTTTGGAAGCAAACCCGACAGTTGATCTGTCTGGGGGAGCTTTTAATCCTCCGCAAAAATGGACAGTCTACATGGTAAACGACACGGACCGGCAACCGATAAACAAATGGATTTACACGTTAAGAGAGGATTTAAAGTTACAAAGAAAACAGGAACGGATTTAACAACAACGAAAACGAACGGTGGACTAAAGAAAGCTGATATACGGACTGACAAAAAGGTAACGAACAAAGGACTTGATACAGAAGATATGAGAAGGCAAGCCGATTCAAACATTTCTGACAAGGAAGGGAGAATGGTGGATATAAATGAGCCGACGGATAACTTAAGCAAACGGGAATTAAAAGAAAGAGAACAAAACAACGATGATGAATTAAACATGTGTGAAAATGAGAACGGTGGAATAATGAAGGACAAAAATCTAAATGAAAAGACGAATGCTGAAGTGAATACAAATGCAAATGGAGCGGAGGAACCAAAAGAACAACGGAGAAAGAGAAATGATGAAAAACAGAAGAATGCAAAAGAACACGTATATCTAAGAGAACTAACGGTCATTATAGAAACGGAGAATATATTGGACATGAATGTAATGAAGCTCATTAAAGTAATCGAGAAGGAGGTGGGAGTTGCGAAACTTTTAGCTCTTACTCCTTTAGGCAATAAACAGTTTGAAGCCACATTTGAATCGTTGGACTGTTTGGATATTTTAGAAGAGGGATTTTTTTATGAAGGAAAGTGGGTGGGAGTTAAAAGACTGTTTAAATCGGAGATCATGGTATCGTTTCTCCATCTGTCCCCGTATACAACGGACGGAGAGGTGCTGGACAAATTAGCCAAGTGGGGAGTAGAAGCCATCCTCCCGCTGAGACGAAGATTTTACCCGGGCACGGCAATATCGGATGGTACGCGCTTTATTAAGGTGAAATTCCCGAAAGAAGTGGCCTCTTTGCCATACAGTGCGAAGTTCGATACGGCATCGGGGCCAAGATACTGTCGGGTTATTCACGATAAGCAAGTAAAAATCTGTAGACAATGTATGGGGCCAGGGCATGTGTTCAGAAACTGCCCTGAGTTTACTTGTCGAGAGTGCCTGCAACAGGGACATTACGCACGAGAGTGCACAGCTCTCAAATGCCCCGACTGCCGCCGCGCAGACATTAGATGCACGTGCCGCACGTCGGAGAATGAGGATGACGGGGAAGAGTGCGAGAGTGTGGCGGCAGCGGAGGCGAGGCTCTACCAGGATGAGGAGGATGAGGCTCTACCACTGCTGCCTATGGGCAGCCCCAGCACCGAGGAGGAGGACATCCCTTGCGCCCAGCCTCAGAGAGAGCCGGCACCCTCCCCATTGTCGGAGAACTTAGACCTCAACTTTGAGGACGCTGATGGGGAGTGAGGATGCCGGTCGCAATTCAGAGACAGAGGAGGCTGAATGCGCAGGGAAGGGGCAGTTGGAGGAACATGAAGACATGGATACCGATTTAAGCCAGAAAGAAGACAGGAAAAGATTAAGAGACGCTGAAGAAGAGGGTGGGTTTTTAACTAAGTTATTATCTTTTAAACAACCCCGAGTAAAACAAAAGCAGACGCAGTTGAACATAAAAGGGGTTTTAGAGGACCAGGAAAAGAGGAGAAAAAAGAAATTGCATGTACGCTTAGGAGGAGAGGAGAAAGAAAATACTTAAATGATGGGTTTTAATTATGTATTGTTTTTATTTCTATTTATTTTTTTAATGGGCTGGGATTTTATTTCCATTAATATGAGAGGGGGTGTAAATCCAACAAAATTAGAGAAACTAATAAAGGTGACTGAAAAAAATCAAATTATTTTATTACAAGAAACAAATTGGACTAATGATATTGGAGAGGGTTTTAGGAAAAGATGGGATGGTGAAGTGTTCTACAATGTTAGCAGAAAGCAAGGCAGAGGTTTAGCTGTTTTAATTAAAAGAGAAACATGTGGGGCAGTGAAAGAAATATATAGTGACAATGAGGGGAAGATTTTAACTTTACAAATTGAAAAAGAAAATGAAAAAGTTACTATATGTAATATACATGCACCAAATGAAGAATTGGAAAAAGAAGAGTTTTTTAAAAGGTTGAATGTTTTAATTGAAGGGTGGGAAAATGTTGTTGTTATGGGTGATTTTAATACTGTGCTGAAAAGGGAGGACATAAATGAACAAATGGTCTATAGAACTGATAAAGGGAGAAGAGAGTTGGAGAACCTAATGATAAAACATAACCTGCAAGATGTCTGGAGAGCAAGAAATAAAGATGTTAGAAAATATAGTAGAATGCAAATTGTAATGGATAAAATAAAACAAAGTAGAATAGATATGTGTTTAGTGAAAAATGAATGGGAGGGGGAGGTGAAAAAAGTGTTTTATAAGAAATGTTATTTTAGTGATCATGATTTTATGGAATTGCAACTGGATTTTAATAAAGTGGAAAGAGGGCCTGGAGTTTGGATTTTAAATACAGAGGTTTTAAATAATAACATGTATAAAATGGAGGTGCAGGAACTTATCATAAAGAAGAAGGAAGAAATGTGTATGTACAAAGGATGTTTAAGAATATGGTGGGATAATCTAAAATATGAGATAAAGAAATACACATTAACATTCTGTAAAAAAGCAAGACGAGACAAAAGAATAAGAGAATTCTCACTGAAAAAAGAATTAGAACAAGAACTGGAAAAAGTAGATGAAAAGAGAGAGGATGTAAATAAAATAATGGAGTTGCAGGAAGAACTAAATAAATTTGAGGAAGAAAAGCTAAAAGGTGCAATGATTAGGAGTAGAGCAAAATATATGGTAGAGGGAGAAAAATGTACAAAGTTTTTCTTTAATCTGGAAAAAAGCAGACAAAAATCTGAAGAAATTAGAGGAATCAAAGATAAAGAAGGGAACAGAATAACAGATAAAGAAAGGATTTTAAAAGAAATTCATAACTTTTATGAGGCTTTATTCAAAAAACAAGGAATAGAGAAAGAAGCCAAGGAGTTTTTATTAAGTAAAATTCAAAGAAAAGTGAGTGAAGATGATAGAGAAATGTGTAACAAAAGTATATCTGTAAATGAAATAGAAAATGCAATAGCTGAAATGAAGAATGGTAGAAGCCCAGGCTTAGATGGTTTACCGTGTGAATTTTACAAGTGTTTTTAAAGGTGTTTTAATGCCCATTTTAACACAGGTTTTTGAAGAGTGCTGGAAAGATGGTGGTCTAAGTCCTTCTATGAAAAAAGGTGTGATAAAAATAATCTATAAAAGAAAAGGAGACAAAGAAGATCTTAAGAATTTTAGACCCATAAGCCTTTTAAACTGTGATTATAAGATTTTAGCAAAAGTCATGGCTAACAGGCTGAAGAGGGTCTTGCCCACAATCATTGAAACCAATCAAGCATATGCAGTACTGGGTAGAGACATCTCAGACAATGTAAACAGTATAAGAGACAAGATTTGGTTTTTAGAAAAGAAAAAACATAGTGGCTTCGTTGTAAGTATTGATTTGGAGAAAGCGTTTGATAGAGTGGAGCATGACTTTTTATTTGCTGTTTTAGAAAAATTTAATTTTGGAGAAGATTTTATCAAATGTCTGAGATGTCTCTACTCAGATGCGATGAGTTGTGTGAAGTGTAATGGTTTTTTAACGGACTTTGTTTTTTTTATCAAGATCAATCAGACAGGGTTGCCCACTGTCAGCACTTTTATACAGTTTAGTTGCGGAGCCCTTAGGCTTGGCAATTAGTGCTGACAGTGGGATAAGGGGAATAGGCGTTGACTGTGAAGATCTTAAAGAAGTTAAAATATATCAGTATGCTGACGATACAACTCTGGTTTTAAAAGATGAAGAAAGTATTTTTAGAGCAATGGAGGTTTTAGAGATTTATTGTAAAGGTTCGGGCGCTCGAATGAATGTGGGCAAGACGGAGTACATGAGGATTGGAGAGGATAGTGTGCTTCTGAGGACGTTACCTTTTCAGGAAGTTAGAGATAGTTTGAAAATTCTGGGGGTCAGAGTAGGGACAAATGAAAGACTAACAACAGGAAAAATGTGGGAGGAGATAATCGGGAATATGAAAGGAAAATTGGCTTTTTGGAAGAGAAGGGATCTGACTCTTAAGGGAAAAATTTTGGTAATCAATACCCTTTTTTTATCAAAAATCTGGTACGTCCTCGGCTCTGTCAGCCTGCCATTTCCAGTTTTAAGGGTTTTTAAAAGTATGGTTTTAAATTTTATTTGGGACGGTAAACCTTCTAAAATAAGTTATGACACACTGATTGGGAAGGTGGAGGAGGGTGGTCTGGGATTGCTTGACCCTTTTATTAGACTGAAGGCCCTCAGAATTAAAGCAGTAAAGCATTTTATGGGGATGGATAAAGAATGGGCCAAAACAATGATGTTTTTTTATTGATAATATTTTTTAAGATGGGGCCTTCAGTTTTTTTTATGAAAACAAAGGAATATATGACCATCGGCATCCCAGATTTTTATAGGGAAGTTTTAAGGGCCTGGGGGGATTTTTTAGAGTGTGTTAAAATAGAGGTTGAAGGGAGAGAGCATTTTTTAAACCAACCATTGTTTTTAAACCCTAATCTAATGAGTAAAAACAGAGATTTTTATTTCAAAAGCTGGTTCGAAGCGGGTTTTAGGAAAATTAGAGATATTTTTTATGAAATAAAACCAGGGCTTCTACCATTCCAGGGTTTTATAGATGAGTTAAAAAGAAATGACGAACATTATGAAGTGGAAAAAATAAAAAAAGAACTGGAAAAAATCAAAGGTGTAATCCCAGAGAGGTGGTGGAAAACGATAGAGGGTGAAGTGAAAGGGAGAGCAGAGAGATTGTCAATATGTTTTAAAGATAATGACAACACGTTGGAGTCTGGTACACTGAGAAGATTTTATTCATGTTTTAGGGAAAAAGCTTTTATTTCTCCAAAAGCAAATAATTATTGGAAAACCCTCTACCCAGAGATAGAAACAAAAAACATATGGGAAAACATTAGAATAGTTTTTAAATGTCCGCTTTTAGAAAACTTTGACTTTCTTTTAGCACACAATTGCATTTTTAACGAAATGAGGTTATTCAAAATGGGGTTAACAGAGGATGAAAAATGTAAAGTGTGTGGAAAAGAAAGGGGAGGGTTTAAAACATATGTTTTTTTATTGTGAGGACTTGATTTGTTTTGTTGAAAAGATCCAAAAAATAGTTATTGACTTTGGTGAAGGAAAAGAAAAGGTGTTGGATAACTGGGAAATGATGTTTTTATTTGGGATCCCAAATGAAGAAAGGAAAAGAAAGAACCAGGCAGTGAACATCGTTTTATCAGTGGCTAGGCATACAGTGTGGGTTAGGAGGGGCGGTAGCAAAAAAAAGGAAAAGAAAATTGGACATATGCAAATTGTTTGAGGTAAATTTGAAGAAAGTTTTAGATACACTGTATGCCTATTTTATCTTTAATTACGATCTGGATGTTTTTAACCAAATGTTTGTCTTAAACAACTCTTTTACCCATATTACATGGGAAGGCGTTAAACTAGTTTTACCAAAATGTTCTTAATCCATTTGCCTGTTTACTTCTTTTTAAATATGATTCTTATTTATTCACTAAACTTGCTCAACTTTTTATTGAATGATACTAATGTTATGCCTTATCTGTATTCTGTCACTACAAGTT